>NW_009709692.1:0-2835 GCF_000703405.1 Apaloderma vittatum
CTCCTGGGGCAGCTCTCTGCCTTGCCTAATTAATAGACACAAAGCTGCATTAAAAGGCCCCTGAAAGAATTAATTATCCAGTCAGATTTTTGTTCCCTGTGAACAGCATGGCGAAACTTCATGAACGGCGTGGATGGGTACCGCTTGGTTCCCTGCTGGCACTGCCTGCTGGGCTTAATTTGATGAAGTGCAAAATTATGCTTATCATTTGCACAGGAAATATTTAGTAATGGTTTCAGAGTTACTGCTCAAGTGGTAGGAGCTATTGTATTTAAGTATTTTTTGCCAATTGTAGAACGCTAATACTCTGTCCTTGTAATGCTTTTCTTCCTTCTTTCCCTCTTGGACGCACATAGCTGGATGTTGGGGTTTTATGTGGTTATTTGAGAAAGTTTTAAGAGAGGAAAAAAGTATGTAATAATTAGCCTTACAGGTGCATGGCATTAACACTTTTTGTCCAGAATACACTAAAATGTGCTTTAAAGCCATATGCTGGCATATATCAGGTGACTTCCTTCACCTCTGTTTTTGGTATCATATGACTAATTCAGTTTTTCATTAGCTTTTAGCTGAAAGGCTGTTTTTTCCTATCCTTGCTTGCTTTTCAGTTCACAGGTGTAATAAGTTAATATGATATAAAAGCTTAAATACTGGAACTTGGCTGTGATGACATTTTTTGTTTGTTAGTGTTGGTTTTGGTCAAGTAAATCTACTACCTTGGGCAGGTGAGCAAATCATGGAAGTCTTCTAAACTTTATTTACATACCTAAATATATTAATTATACAGTTTACTAGATCAAACTCAAAAACTAAGAAGGAGAAAACAAACCTTGAAATCCAGTTGTCAGCATTTCACTTTTGGTTGACAGGGCTTTTGTGAGCCCTTGAACGGGCAGCGTGTTTCTAAATTACAATCTCTGGGGACTTGACCATATGAATATATAGTATTTTCTTCCTTTGTAACAGGAACATCTCCCTTCTGAGCCCAGCGAATGTTTCCTTCACATGAACTGTGGCTTGTGCTAAGTGATCCAAGAGGTTATTGTCCTTCTGGGTACCTGAGCTTTAAACTGAAATTAGTGGTTTGACCAGGACTGTTTGGTTTTGCTGCGCTGAATGCAATTTGCACAATATCCTGCTCGTTCTCAAGTGCTTAAAACAGTTATTCTGTTCTCTTCCATGCACCAGCTTTGGCACTTGTCCAACTGCTCAGAGAGCCAGCTCTGTTTATTAACTGGATCACTGGATGTGCAAGTTTAGCTAGCTTATTGTACTGTGAGGTGAGTGCCAGAGCCAGCGGGCTGTGGTATTGCTTCAGCTCTATTACCCACTGCACCCTAAAAAGCCAGTATGTGCCACCTGCTGTGGATGGCAGTCTCTGACAGAGGAGAGTCAGGGCTGCTGGGAGCTGTAGCTTCTGTAAGTTGCCAAGTGATTCAGCAGTGGCTACCTGAAGGCCCTTGTAGTCTCTGGGAGCTGGCCTCAGGTGCTGAAAAGTCAATATACAACATGTGACACTTTCCTAAGCCCTCTCTGTGGCCATAATCTGCACCACATGTGTGTGGGGTTAGTGACGGGCTGGTGAGCTGTCAAAATGTCTAATACATATGTTCAGCTAAAGATTGATCAGCAAGGAGATTACTGTATGTGATTGGGTGACCAGCTTTGTGTTCAGCTGAACATAAATGTTTGCATATATTGCATCTGTAGTAAGAGCAGGCTGTTGCAGAGATGGTGTTTCAGGCACGTTTGAAATGCTGTTTGGTTTCTTTCCTGTATCTGTTGAAAAACATTATTTTCAGGTTGTTGAAGTTCAGCTGCTGAAATTTGCCTTGTGTCAAAATATGGCAAGCCGTAAAACCAAAGCCACTCCCCTACTCACCTTTCACCCAAAAGCACACTCAGATCTGTGATACCAAATAGCTATTGGTACTTCATGTGATATATCTGAATCTGAGCTGAGCATATGCTTCCCTGATGCAACTCCTTCCTTATTAAAGCTGATTTAAGAGACCTTGGCACACTTTGGACTCCATGGCTATTCAAGTTTCTCTTAAATTGTCTGTGCCACAAGTGTTCCCCCTCTCTCAGCTGGTGGACAGCATTGGGCTGGTGGTTCAGGTCACTAAGTAGCAGAGAAGCTTGGGGTTATGTACTGGAAGAGTGATGATTTAAACTGTTTTGAATATTGTGGTAGTTCACCCTCGTGTTGCTTTACATCACGCTCTTGGCTCCATCCCGTGCTTAGGTAGTCTTGATCCTTCTTCCCACCTTGGGCTAGCCTTACCTCAATCAAGCTTGCACCTGTACCAATAATCCCTATGAAAACATGTTGTTTTTCTGGAGAAAGTGTGGAAGGAGTGAGAGTGGTTTCTTGAGTGAGTTCTTTGATGTGACCCATCGTTGATTAGTGCTAATGCTGGTAAGAGAGCGGCTGAAAAGTGGAGTTGGGGAAGTGGGGGTGGGAGCGCGCCAGGTATCCCTCTCAGTAGTGCTTGGCACCAATTCTGGTTTCACAGTCATCTTAAACTATGCTAGCTGAGCTGTCAAACTGTAACTCTGATCTGTGGAGTGTGGTTTTACAAAGCAAACAGTGGTTCAGAGCAGAAACTGCAGCTTCTGAAGTGCAGCGGGAAGTGTTCACCTGCAGGGAGGGGGAAGAAGATCCCTCGGGGTGTCTCTACTGCTGGAGGATTCATTGCAGATGTATCCCAAGTGCAGCAAGCGTAGACCAGGCTGGTTTGCTTTAACAGGACTGAAAGAGTATCAGTAACTACTCTACTAGACGAGGAGTTGGTTAGCCACTTCAGGAGGTGTTCAATCTGTCTGAGCGTC
>NW_009709692.1:2866-12270 GCF_000703405.1 Apaloderma vittatum
TTGATGCAGCTTGTCCAATGCCTGAAATGCAGCGTACAGAGTGACTAAACTTGTTTACATTCATATTTTAATCTGTAGTTGTATAGGTCCTTGAAAGTACTGTCAGCGCTTTTTTGTATGTGGAAGTTGGATCCTTAAAGAAAATATTTCTGTGAGAAAATAATTGGTGTAAATATTCCCAGGGAATACTTAATGGCAATAAGTTTGTTATGCAGAGCCCTTGGGTTTCAATTAATGTTTACTATTAAAATATCCTAACAAAAACAAACCCTATTTTATATCTGCAGTAGTTCCTTTGAGTAGGGTTACCCTTAAGCGTGCCTTGATGTTGGGACTCGGTTTTTCATTGCAATTCTTGTGGGTTAAAAGTTTTTTAGGACAGGCTCCTCCTGAGTGCTCAAAGGCCAAGGAATGTTTAAGAAAAGTAGAGCTAAAATCAAAACTACTGCTACATAGAACTTTACATCAAAACTACTAGTTTCTGCAGACTGTAAATAATTGAGAGGTTTTAATGAAACACTAAGGAAGAAGTTACAGATGGTGATGCTGGAGGTTAGGTCAGATGTTTATAGGTTCCCTTTCGCCTTGATTTTTATGCTAAACTTGCTGTGTTGGACTTCTTGAGGATTAGTTGCCCATGCACAAAATTGTAAGTTGAAATAAAATCTCGTAGCTGATGTACTACGTGGTCAGGAACACTTGGTCACAGCAAAATATTTTTCTAGATTACTGTTATGTTAGTGGATGTTTTTAAACACACTGGTGTTTGACTAAGGGGAATTATTAGCTCTCTTTCATCTTTCATGCATTAGTGTTATAATCCTATTGCATATTTATACACTTACGGATATATATTAAAAAGAAAGTGGTTTATGTTCCAATAAAGTAAGCATAATTTGTTTTTTTGGTTTTTTTTACCTCACGTATTTTGGATTTTACCTTTACAATCTTTAGAAGTCAAAATGTTTTCTAAGGGGAAAGCAACTTTCCTTCAGTTTTCTGCTATACAGGTCTAATATTTGCTGTTAGTACATTGACAGCTCATACTAAAGCTGTGTAGAGGGCTGACTTCCAAGGTGAATGGGCTCTGATGATCTGAAAAGGCACCCCTGTTGTCTGCAGGCTTAAATTTGCCAAATGGGCTTTCATGCCTTTGGTAGAAAAATTCCAGGCATTGTATATTGAAAATGTATGAAAATGTTGAATTCAAAACTTGGTATCTAAGCAAGTGCTGGTGAACTTGGTACAAGAGCACAAAGATGTAGAATTTAAGTGTCTCCTCTGCTGCAGAAATAACAGCTTTGTACGTTGCCTCATTTAAAAAGTGGCAAATTAGATAGAGTGGCTCTTCTGTATAATTTTTTGTGCGATGTCTTTAAGTGCAAGTTTGAATTCAATTTATACCGGTATCAGTTACTATTTTTGAATGGTCTTACATTTGTTTTCTATGAAGTATAGCTTTAAACTGTAATTCTATACTTCGTAATTGTGACTCGGGCTCTTTTTTGTTTGAGTACTTTTAAAGTGACTTCGGCCTTTGTGCCCCTCCCATGTGCTGTAACATCTGGCAATGAAAGATAAAGCCATTTGAAATTCTAGAGGGGCAAATGTTCTTGCAATTGAAATTGTGATAGTAAGGTTAACTGTGAATTCACTAAGAACATAAAATATTTTCAAGTCCCTTTGGGAAGTATAAAGAATGATTGAATCTAAACATTTCTCAATATTTTTTGATACTTCTCATTTCTTTAATTGATTGAAAAATCATATTTGCTTGTTTCCTGGAAGGGAAAAGAGACACTACATTGAAGTCAGTGTAGGAGCTGACTCTGTATCTTTCAACCCATATCTTTGAGTTGAAGTGAGAACCAAACCTAACTTTAACATAGTTTTTCTGATAGCGTTCCTGTTACATAGACAAATTCTTGCCTCAGCGGGAAAGAAATAAAAGTATCAGTAGTGCTGACAGGTGGAAGCAATGTATTCCGTTTAAAATACCATTCTATTTGGAGAAGGGGGGGAAAACTTTTAATTTTTTATTTTTCTTTTCCTGTGCAGGAATAAAAGACTACTCTAACTGGCCTACCATCCCACAAGTATACCTCAATGGTGAATTCGTTGGTGGCTGTGATATACTCCTCCAGATGCATCAGAATGGAGATCTTGTAGAAGAGCTGAAGAAGCTTGGAATTCGTTCAGCACTTCTGGATGCAGAAAAAGACCAAGACAAAAAGTAAAATGAGCAAAAAAAGATGCTGTGCAGGAATAAAGCAAATCTTCGATAAGAACTTGTTACCAGTAAAGCCTTACATATGTTAGCTCAAACAAGGCATCTTTCTGAACTGACACTAAGATTTATCTGTGAATGTCTGTTAGCTCATGGTAAATTTAGTGCTCTTGGAATTTTGTTTTATAGATATTGTGAAAATTTGAGTATAACCACTGCACTGCAAAGGATACGTTTATGGAAATTTGTGTTCATAAAAGGAAAAACTTAATTTCTAAAAACATTCTGTTCTCGATGGAGGTGGGAGTAAACCAAAAGAACTAATAATATTTTTATGCCTTTTGAGTGTGTGTTTCTCTGTTCTTTGATTCATATGAACCCACGCAAACAGTATTTGCATTCCCTTGCTCCTCTTGAGAAAGTGTCAATTAATAGTGCATCAGTTTTGCTGTGTAATGTCTGTTGGTAAGACTTCCGGAGAGCCTGTAAAACTTCTGTAGTCATTATGATATAGGAGAAAAATAGTCTTCAAACAATGTAGGAGGAAAAAGATTATATGAGAGTGCATGAAATATACTTTTATTCCAAAGCGTAAAAATAAACAGACTTGTACAAATACATGTATAATGGTCATTATTACTTTGTAACTTTCTGATGGCTTTTAAAAGATTGCTGAGAATTGTGCCTAAAGATTTTATAAAACCTTTTCTACCTCTTGCAAAGCAGCTTTCTTCCCTGCTTGTATACTTTGTGTATTGCAATTTTGTGTCACTACTAAAATGTGAGAATTGTTTAAAGCTTCACTATTCTGGCTTGAACTAGTATGAGAGAATAATTCAGTTACTACTGTAATTTTGTATTATTTGCTAGTTACTAAGTTATCTTTTGATGTTTGTTATATTTCCAGATATTTTCTCCTGAGTGCTGTGCTCCAAAGAGTACGGTCTTCAAACATGGAATTAACAGATAAAATGTTTTTTGTAAATGAGTGTAGCAGAGAGGCTACTGAGTAGATAAATTGCAGAAAGTCTCTGAAGTCTTCAATACCTATCTAACAACAGTTCCCTACGTGAAAACAAATTACGTTAACCAGTGTTGCTTCAGCTGTACACTAGTACTGCTCAGGTTAAAAGCTAACCAAGCTATTTCTAAGTACAATTTACTTATATTAATAAAATCAATTTGCATATGAATTAGGCAAATGATTGGAAATAAACTGTATTTTATGTTAAATGTCTACAGTAGTTCCTTTTTGTTTTAAATTACTTATGAAACTGCTGCTGGTTTTAGTTTGAAACCTAAAATGTTTTCCACTGAAGAAGGTAGGGAATGTGTTTTAGAGGAAGGATAAATTATGAATGGTCAGTGAAAGAGGAAGTCAGGACTGAAACTTGTAGACGAGAGATTTGATGCATCAAGTTCCAGTTCGAAATCTCTCTCTTGTCCACTTGAGCAAGCTGTCCAGTGGAGAAACTGCTGGTATATTGTTCTCAGAATTTGACAAACTGGTTACAGTAAGCTTACTGTATAGTTTTAGTGCAGTATCCCTAGCATTAAATAGTGTGTATGTTCTCTGTGTATTTACTTGTTCATGATGGGTGCCCAGTACTAGTAGAGGTGACAGAATGACCACTGAGTATGAATAAGTTACATTCAGAGAAGTCAGTTGTGGTTGTTAGGCATGGAGATACAAGTGCAAGATTTTTTTGTTCGTTTGCCACATTGCATTCATGAAATACAAAGCTTTAAGCATATACGAAGGTTAGTTCTGAGCATTTCAGTGTTACCTATCTGAATTCAAATAAAATAAGCTTTCTTATGGCTGATCTTTGATGTGTAATTTTTGCCATTCTGAATGTAAAATTAGTGATTTTCAAAAGTCTGGTTATTCATGTCAAAACTATTGGATGTATGAACAAAGAATAAGGTAACAAAATTAAGTTACTCTCTGCTTCAATGGTTAACTCTTAGTCTAGCTACTAAATTATTAAAAAAACAACCCCCCAAATCTGCTGTTTCACAGAGCTCTATTTTTTATTCTTCTGTGAAGGTTGAATATTTTTCAGTATTACCTGCAAGTAATTTAACATAAAGGTAAATTTAGCATTGTCAGGTCTTTCTCCTCTAAGCAGCAAAAATTTTCTCCCAGCATGAGTTCCTACTTTTACCAAAATTATCAAAGTTTTTCTACTTTCTCAACTTCATTCCCTTTAGGCTTCTTAGTTTTAAATTATTTGGTTAAAATTTTGCATAACATATTGTAGTAATGTTTATATCAACCGTTTGCCTTACTGGAATTTGTGATGGAGCAAATAAAAGCAACAGTGACACCATAAGGTGTGTGTGATAAAGCCACAAGAGTGGGAATGTAAAACCAGGACTTTTGCCTGCATTCCTGTACAAACCATATCTTTCAAGGCTCTGTGTGTGTGAGCAGCTGTTTTACATATTACATCAATATAAATGCTCATGTTTTTCCAACTGCAATAAAAAGAATCACAGTCTACTTAAACTGTAAAACTTCAGAGGCTCACAAAGAGGCTTATTTTTGGGAGTTGGCTGAGAGTATTTTTCTCAATAAACCAGTTCTGAGGTTGATCATCTTAGAGGATGAGCAGTATTCTGCACTCAGTTCATCAACTTTTGCTGTCCCTCAAACTAGAGGTGAAAGGGAGCATGGGCCTCCAAGCCCATGGGATGCCACAGCAAATGAGCTGACTTTTTTTTTGAGAAGAAAATCGTGCCTCACATTGATACTTTTATGCTCTTTGGCAATAAGGAAGGATGATAATAGTCGTCTGGAGTGACAATCAGTAGAAGTGCAGAGTTAATGCTGGGGGGCTGATACTAACTGGAAAGATCCATGAGGAGTCCCTGGGTGGGAGGATGCAGAAGGTTCTGCAGGGAAAGGGTGACCTTTTTTTCCACCAGGAGGCATGGTGGTGAGGGGAATGATGGGGACAAAACACTGGCACCACAACTCGTTCTTCCCCAATTACTCTGCAATAAAATGAAGACCAAAGAGTGTTTGGGAAGGCTGGCTGAAGGTGCTGACAAGGACAGCCGAGAGCAAAGGTGAGGAGCTGCCCTTACCCTCTGGTGAAGAGAAGCAAAGACGCCTGGTGTGCTGGGGTAAGAATAAGGCAAGCTCCAGGGCTGTGCATGACCATGTCTACCTGCAGGGCTTCTGCAGATCAAGGCTGGTTGTACGGAGCTGCTAGCTCCAAAATATTGTAGAGTCCCTGTCTGATTACTTGTATTTTAGTGTGTTGTACCAGGCAGGCTTTCTGGCTGACTGCCTCTCTGGTGGGATGCTTCTGGACTCACTTTGACTGTATTGCACTGCTGAAGGCTTACAAGATGAATGCATGTAAACTATTATCTATGATTGTTATTCTGTTATAGGACTGTAGTTTGAATGTTCTGGAAACTATCATCATAATAAACTACATTTTATTCTGAGGATGTCCTTGGTGCTGAAAAAGGCTGAGCTGAGTGGACCAGACCACTCACCAGATCATTAAGCTAATCCTTTGCATCTTCTAACACTTCTCACCTGTTACATATCAAGCAAGGTGGTTTGATTTAAGCAGATGAGATGGTTCATATTGCTAAACCAATGTGCTGTTCTAAACCTTCATCAGAGAGGATGTAGGGTTTCCAGACTTGTGCTTGCCCTGGTGGAGAACACAAGGAAGCAGGTTACAAATGCTTGATGCTGTGCCACTAGTTTTGATTTGGGAGAATTCAAGTCCTTTAAACTAAAATTTGTTTTCCTGAGAGAATGAGCTGTTGGATATCTTAAGGGTTTACATGGCAAGTGTGTTTCTCAGCCCTAATGACCTGTTCCTTGCCTTAATTTTGCTAGCTGAAGTTCAGATATGGTCAATATTCTTTATTGCTTGTGTACTTTGAAAAAAGAAATTTACGCAGTTTAAATGTCCTGAAATGTTTGAAATTGATGTTTGAAGTGAAATATTTGGGTCTGGCTTATTTTCATGTTCTGAGTTCTGTGAGTCTCTTTAAAAAGTAAGCTAGAAATCTTTGCCAGGATTTTTCCAGGAGTCTATCAATGCTGATGAAGTATGTAGTAAACAATCAGGTAGGGGAATGTGAAATCAAAGAATGGTACCATGGAAATTCTTTACTGAGCTGGCACTAAGAATTCTAGCAAGGCCCTGTCGGTGCCTGCATCTGAGAAAGCAGTATTAAAAAGTAGAGCTGGCAGCCTGAGCAATGAATTCCCATCTAATCTGATTTGCATGTTCCTTCTGCAGAAACCAGATCTTCTTACACTAGGTTTTTCAACATCAGTATTGCAGGATTGTGTAAGGAAAAAAAAAATGCTCATGAGTTAAAAGGTGTGCATTATCTAAGAGCCTGTGAGCAAAGATGGAAAGACAGTAAGGAAAAGCAAAGAAAGTTGGAAGGTTTTGGATTGTTAATTGTGCCGGATTGAGCCCGCTTGTTGGCTGAAAGGGTTGAGATGAAAACACTGCTCTAGAAGAGGCTGTTGTTCATTATTTGGTTTTGACTTTATTGTTGGGATGTTGCTTATTTTCTTGAATAGTTCTGTCTTAAAGTACTGCTGTCCCTTGTGGGCCCTGATCATGTCTCTGAGAAACTCAGGAGTTTAACTACTTGAGGCCTATCCTGACATACTTGTTAGGGAAAATGGGGTTTAGTTACGTAGAAAATAGGACTGAAGTAGCTAAGTGGATTCAGCGTTTGTTTCCAATAATTGCTTTTTTAAAAAGGTATATACCAAAGCTCACATTTTCTGTTCAGGCTTTAACTGATTTAAGCTAAAATAAAAACAAAAACTTCACTGTTGTTGGCAGAGAATTTGTGCTATTTCACAGACAGGGAAAAAACAGAATAGTTTCCACGTTGTAACTGCTTTTTTCCTTTTAATAGTTCTTCTTGAGAAGCTTCTCTGTGTTCCTGCCATAAAAGCAAAAGCAGACTTATAATATCCTGATTGATCTAGTACTGAGGGAAGAGATTCTGATGTATAAACGTATCATCCATCTTCATGCACGCGCCTCATTTCCCTGAAGTAAGGGAGCAGGCCAGGAGGGAAGGCAGTTTTAGTTAGAAAGACCATCGTATTGTATAAAATTCATGGTAGTCATAGGGTGTGGCTGAGAGAAGTGTACAGTGCTGTGTATTATCAACAAGCATTCAGATCACAGTTTTGGAGATCACTTCTTAATCAGCAGAAACGCTTGCAGGACAGCAGGCTGCTGCCTTGTGCTCCCTTCTCGAGAGGAGAGAAACCCTTTTAAGGGTGACTTTTATTCCCTAATGGTTTTACGGTTTTAAAACCTTTGAAATTGGAGTAAATAAACAAACTAGACTTTCTTAGAACTGAAGAGAACCACTAGAAACTTTTCTTTAGTGGTTGAAATACATGCTGTAATTTCCAAAGTACCTTGTTTACCTTTAATAAGTGCAGGTGCTGATGATTTTTAAGGACCTAAGAAAAAAAACCAAGGGTCAAGCTCAGTATTAATTTTGACATAGCTTTGCCAATTGAAGTTAATTCTAAAACAGTAGGGTAACAATGATTTTATGGGTTCTTTTCTTTTTCCTTTCTTTTTCCTTTCTTTTTCCTTTCTTTTTCCTTTCTTTTTCCTTTCTTTTTCCTTTCTTTTTCCTTTCTTTTTCCTTTCTTTTTCCTTTCTTTTTCCTTTCTTTTTCCTTTCTTTTTCTTTTCTCTTCTTTTCTCTTCTTTTCTTTTCTTTTCTTTTCTTTTCTCTTCTTTTCTTTAATTGTTGCAGTTGTTCTACATAAAAAGCCGTGGTACTGCTACACATACACTGAGATGCTGGCATGTGTGTTGGTGTTTTTGTAGTTATATGTTGTCCCTTCTAATGTAAAGCTTGCTCAGGGGGCTTACTTATCTTTTAAAGATGAGCTTCTGTAAAGTTTTACTTGGCGCTTAACAGTGAATTGAGTCAAAAGGGGCTATGGAGGAAAGTTGAATTAGAAAAAAATCATTGAATTACACTTTTTTTTTTTGTTATATACGGACGTTCTTCAAAGCCTGAATGATTTTATGTGCCTCATTTTGCAGATTAGTATAAACCAAAACACAGAGAAGTGATTTGCTACCTGTACTGTAACAGCTATAGAGAGAATAAAGTTTTGTAGCCTTTAGTCTTAAGCTTATGACGTGGTGAGTGAAAAACACGTGCTTTTATAGGGGTATCTCAACGAGCATTTTAGAGCTTTCAAATACACACTAGCATGAGTATTTCTGAAGTACTTCTTGTCAGATGGGATTTCCTCGTTGAATGGTAATACCATGAAACCTAATGTTTCAGTCTTTATCCACTATTTCAGAGGGTATGCTCAATGGTACATATTCAAACCTTCACAGCTCAAATGAGATCAGCTTTTGGGCTGGTATTGAAGAACGTCTTGTGCTGCTGATTCTAAAAACATGCAGAATCTGGGATTTTTCAGTATTTGTGTGTTTACACAACTCTCTGTCATGCTCCATGGCAGACAAGCAAAAATGTGTGAAAGAAGACAGGTGCGAGAAGACCGATAGTGGCTGAAAGGAGAGCAAACAAAAGCAAATCAACTGAAATTTTTAGGTGGCTCCAGAGGGCGGTTGCGAAGGGTCTCCTGGAGGAGGATGCTCCCGGGGACGAGCCGGGCGGCGTGGCCGAGGCCACCCAGGAGATGGTGCTGTTGAACCGGGGAAGCGGCGGAGCCCTGACCCAGAAGCATCTCTCAATGCGGACCTCCCTATTTTCCCTCTGTGTTGCATGTTATTCTTTGGGGGTCCTCGTTTTCTTTTAGGAGAGGAAGGTGTGGGTGTTAAGCCCGGAGCGTGTCCCGGCGTGGTACGTGATGCCGTGCCCGGGCAGACACCCCTGCGCCCTCGCTGGAGACGCCGGTAGCGCTTGAAGGCGATCTTTTTTCCTCGGACTGCGTGGCCGGTGAGATGGTAACGCCAAGGCAGGGAGCAGCTTCACAGCTCATTGCCCTCGCCGGAGCGACCTCCTGAGAAGCGCCGTGCCAAAGCCCAGCATCTGCCGGCTGCCCGCCGCCTCGCTCCGAAGGCCGGGGAGCAACACGCCGGGCTTGCGGGGGCTCCCGGGGCACCCACCGGCTGCCAACTTCCCTCCGCCATCCTCCGAGGCGGGCGGGGCCCACAGACACA
>NW_009709692.1:12385-28154 GCF_000703405.1 Apaloderma vittatum
CGGGTGCTGCGCGCACCCCATGGGCTGCTCAGCTCCAGGGCACCCCTGCCCCGCGTCCCAGGGCACAAGGCACCCACCACCCTCCTGTGCCAGTAGGCCACAGCGAGCACACAGGTCTGCAGCCACCTCAGGCTGGGAAATTTTGAGGCGGCGAAGGGGAATTTGGGGTTCTGTGAGTGTGGGGTGTCTCAGCAGAGCAAGAGGCTGGTCGAATGTGTGTGGTGATGTTTTTGGTTGATTTGCTGTTTTATTAGCATCCTCTGGCAGGGTTCAGAGGCTTCAAATCTGGCCAGGAAAGAACAGCAGGATCTGGAACAGGTCAGCAGATGCCCTGCCAGTAGCAGCACCAAGTCACCAGGCTGGGCATTTGCAGAATATTTAATGGCAGAGTTCAGTAAAGGCCTTTCCCCCAGTTGCAGGAGAGCTCATGTCTCTCAGTGTTTCTACATGCGTAACCAGGGAGTGACTGAGGTTTTTATATGTGATATAAATCAGCAGCTCTAATTCCCCAGGTCTTTCACCTGTGCTGTTTTCTGTCTGAACAGGTATTACCAAAATTAGGTCTTTCTGCATTCAAGCACAGAGGCCGAGAGCCAGCCTGCTGTAGGTATCTGAATGGTTTGCAGGCCTCAGTAAGGTGCAGCCACTGTTCTGCTGCGAAGCCATTTTGAGTTTGTTGCACCCAATCATTAACAGCGGTTCCATGGCCAGAGGTAGGCTGATATTTTTTAGGGTTTTGTGGTGGGTTGTTTTTTTTTTCCCCCCCAACTACTTGCAAACAATAAATGATTTAAACCTATGCTGGCACTTTGTGGGGGCTTTTACTGCACGAGTAATCTTCTGGCAGCGTGTGAGGAGGGAGCTGGGCAGAGAAAGGACTGAGAAACTCTGCTGTCCAGTGGTAATTAAGTGTGTCAGCAGCAGGAAACCAGAAGAAAATACTGAAGAGGCTCCTAACAATTTAGGAAAGAGCATAACAGAGATAAAATAGCTCAAAGCAAGTCTGTTCAAATACCTTTGCTTTTCATGTGAACTTGTACAGTCCAGCTTGCTCTGCTGAAGAACTGTCAAGGTTTAGGACTGAGGCTGGATGTTGTTCAAGCTCAGGCCTCGGGAGTTAGTGCTGTGAGCAGGAGATGGTTTAGGGCTCAGGCCATGACTTTAACTAGATCGCCGTGGCCCTGCACATCCCTGCTTGGACAGAAAACCCCTCTTATGTAGGGGAACCTCAGCAGGCACCAGGCAGCAGGTTACATATTTTGTTTTAGGGACTGTTTTGCACTGAACACTTGGATGAAATACAGTGCTAAGAACTAGCATGACGACTCAAACCTACCCAATCTCTCTCCTCTGAGACCCCAAACCAGTGAGTTAGAATGTCATGCTGCCTTTCACCCCAGAAGCTCTGAAGTTCATTCTGAGCCAGGAACCCCGCGTGTGCTCTCTTCTCTCCTCACACCTGGTGGCTTCATTTGACATGGGCAATGCTGGCTTTACCTCCCTCATGTGCAGCAATGCCATGTCCAGAAGCAAGTTTTCTACAACAGCTTCCACCACTGTGTTGTTACTGGTATGGATTACATGCTCTAGATTTGCCAGATACTGCCTAGTTTCTGCCTTGGGCAGGTCTAAAACAGCGGGTAGGTGCCTTTTTTTTTTTTTTTTCCCCTGGGCCAGAGCATCCATAATTAGATATGGAATTTCATATCAAAATCCCCACTACTTCTTTAGGTGCTTAAATCCTAGTATCCCCATTTTGGTTCTTAAACAATATACAGGAAGAAATTCAAGAATACTGCATCTGAAGCTGCTACCGGAAATATTAATTTAATATGGCCCAGTAGCTTAGTGGAAAATAAAGTACAGGAAAGTGACTGAAATTTTAACTTCAGAACATCTAGGTTTTGGTCACATTGAGAGAGTTAGTCAAGAAAGCTCCTGAGGGAAGAGTACAGGAAGAAAAATCTTTAAAGATGCCATGAATTCCACTTAAGAACAATAATAGAGTCTGGAGGGCATGTATGTTGCTAACAAAAATAACACTAGACAAGCAAAGAGGAAACTAGTACAACTGAATGGCAGGGCTGGAGTGCTTTTTTTGAGTCAAATGCGAATTCTTCCAAATTTAAAAAAATCTAACCTTAACTTTCCAATACGCTGGTTTATTAATTAGTGTAAAGACTAGATGAAAGGGAAGTTAAAAGGAAATATGATGGACTGCAAACAGCTAAAGTTAGAAAATAAGAATGCTTCAGGTCTGTCAGTCAGAAGAGTAGGAATAATTAATTACTTGTTCAGAAACTGGATCACTGAAGATTGAAAGCAGAAATGAAAGAATATAAAGGCATTGCTGAGCATCTAAATTATTTCTTTGCATCATTCTTCAGCACAGAGAATATCAGAGCAATACCTACTGGGACTTGCTCTTTTCTGGTAATCAAGATGTGTCAGAAGAAGAGCTGGAACAAATCGATAATTTAAAAAGCAGCAAATCATCAGCTCCAGATGGTACATTGAAAAGTTCTGAAGTAGCTCAGTACGAAATAGCTGATCTACCGAAAAAAAATATGCCTTCCCTAATTTAAAACAGCTATTTTATTGGAGATGTGAAGGGTAAAAATTTTCCCCACAGTTGAAAATGAGATTGAGATAATTTAAGGAAGGCACACACTCTCTTTGCTTAGACATACATTTCTGTTTTATAAACTGGTTGAAAACAGAACGTAAAGTAGGAAACAAACCAAGAAAGAAGATGGTATCATGATACGATATGAAGAGCAAGGTTTCTGTGAAGAAAAATCATGCCTCATCATTAATTTGTTATAACTCCATCTGGGCCAGTCTTGCCATGGCCAAAGCAGCAGCAAGCACTATAATTGAGATTAAAGCTTTGGCCTGTACAGGACAGTGTGAGTCAAAGGGAGGGGAGCTTGCGGTTAATCTCTTGGCTGATGTGACTGTGCCAAGTTGTGATCTTTGGTGTCTCCATGCTGTACCAGTCCCATGACATGCTCCTGCTCTGGGATCGTGTTATCCCACCTCAGTGATACCGAGCCCTCCTTGCAGCTGCCAGCCAAGAAAGGGGGTGATCTACTTCCAGCCTCAGGGAGGAGGTTAGCCACAGGTTGTTTTTTTTCTGTGTGATGTTAGGTTTATGAATCTGAAAAGGTGAATCTTGTTGAGAAATCTGACATGCTATTTTTAAATTTTAAGTCCTATAGAGGATGCAAAGGTCATTCTGGGTAACTACAGGAGGGCAGAAACTCGGAGTTGAGGAGCATCAGTGGCAGCCATGGTGGGGAGCTCCTCCTGCACGTAGCACCAAGATAGCAGCTTTGTTGTGGATGCATACATGGGGAAAGAAAAATGGTAACAAAGAAGTTAAGACCCTGCAACTTTTCAGGTCAAGCCAGGGGCTGACTGGCGGAATTCTCTTTACCACTGTTAGTGTCACTCACTAGAGATACCATAGTACTACTTTTTAAAAAAAAAAATCTAAAAAAATCTCTTGAATTAGCTGTGTAACAGGAGGAATTTAGTAGTAAGAAAATATATTCTTTGCCATGCTCATTTGCTCACTTTGGCAGAACAAAGAAGGAGGAATGTATTAAATCCTGCTTCCCCTTCCAATACCATACATGAATTAATTAGAGACAGTTTCAATGTCAGCATTGTTTAACAATATTCCTATATGTTTATAGTGAACACTCTGGATGAGTTGAGAGGAAAATGTCACCAGAATCTACACCTTTACCCTTAACAATGTGTTGGGATTTTTTTCTATCTTAATTTTACGCAAACTGGGATTATTTGTGACCTCCTCATTGTGTTCTTTGTTCCCATGTGCTGCTTCAAAAGTACCCACCTGCGTCCATGCTGCCAGTGAAAGCTGACAAACTGTCCATGTTACCTGAAAAAAAAAATCTCAGTAGGATTCTGTGGAACAGCTTTAAAAAAAACCCCAACAACTTGAACAAATATTTCATGCCCAGACCTTTTGTTAGTAGAAATTAGCAGCTTTTATCAATTTCAGCCAGTGGTTCTTAGTTCTTTTAGACATACAATAGAATGACTACCTCCTTGTTTCCACTTGTCCTTTATCCTTTGGTTTTGCCTGTCAGTCCTCCTCCCCATTTTCTTCTGATCATTTCTTCCATGTCTTCTTTCCTTATTCCTAGGAACTTCCCTTCCTTGCCCCTCTCTCTCTCAGGTGTGTGATGCTGCTGTTACTCATCTTTCTTTATACCTGCTCCTGTCTCCTCATAGCACTGTCACCTCACTGCTGTACCAACTCTGGTGCCCAGCCAAAGTCAGTTACGACAGCCAAGCTAATGAAGGCATAGGATGCTATGCCTGACTCTTGAGATCTGTACATCTCAACATCATGGTGTTCTCTGCTGATTAGGAAATACTGATTTATAGTAACATTAAATGATCTAAACTAAAAAATAAAATAATTTTTTAACTGCTTCTGGAATAACTCTGTTGCTTTTCTCCCTGCTTTATTCTGTGCAGTTATTTTTGTATCAGTAAGCGCCAGTATACAGCACTTACAGCACTTCACTGGGTAGGGAACAGCATCAGCTAGAAGATGCCTGGAGAAATGCTGTATTTATGGGTGATAAACTAGACTATAGATATTTAGAAAGATTTGTGTTTCACCTTTTCCTTTAGATTTCCTATGCAGTCACAGAAGGGAGGAAAGGATGTTGCAGAGGTGCTCAGGAAAATTTTACGTTAGCTAATTTAGATGAAAATCACTTTAGCCATGGCAGCATAGAGCAGAGCAGCGTGGCTGATTCACTCAGCTCCGCAATGGTCCTGAGCGTCCCATGGCTCAGCTCTTTCAATGCTCTTTTCTACAAGAAAATCCTCCCCTCCCTAATGCCGTGGGACACTGTGACGGGTGTCGTCACACAGTAATTCAGCTACTTGACATGACAATTTGTTATGCAGACTTGTGGGCTTTTCCATATACAGACCCACAGTAGAGTTGAATCACTAATACTTCAAGGTCGGTAGGTTTTGGGTCACAGAATCACAGTATGTTAGGGCTTGGAAGGGACCTCTGGAGATTGAGTCCAGTGCCCCTGCCAGAGCAGGATCAGAGGGTCCCTCTTCCATTTGTGAAAACACCCATGACTCAAGTGACCTAAGTCCCTACAAAAATAAAACCCGAACCTCTTGTACAACACCATCACCAAATGTTTCTTTATAACTGTTTTCCCTAAGTCTCAGACTAACGTGCAGTTGATCTTGTTACATCTACATCAGCAGAATTGCAGACAGCTCTGACATCTTTTCCCATACTGAAAACTACTTTGGGCTGGATAACAGAACGAGATATGGATGGTGGTTGCCTAGAGCACTTCTCAAAACCGCTTTATTAAGCATTAAGACAAAATTTTCCTCCTTTGAAGCAGGACTGTGGAGTGGGAAATAGGGATTATAGGTACTGTCTCAGGGAAAAGCTTTGTGTTAATGGTCAGTAATGTCTTGTGAACTCTTTTAAGGTGTACAAGTTGGTGGATGTTTGTCTGGGGTCCAGCTAGAAGAAAAATGTTAATATATTTTCTGATCGTCCTGCTAGAATAAGGCAAATTGTAACTATGCAGTTTGTGGGGGAGGTTTTCCCCCTTTATTTTTTTTATTTCTCCCCTTCACCCCCACCATGGTTAAAGTTAGAATCTTAAAGTTAGTGGACAAGTTGGTTTTCATTGTTTACCTCCCAAAAAACTGAAGTGGGAGAGGGAAACTTTAAATCTAATGCCTAGAAGAAATTGCAATATAGTTTTCTACCTGGAGAAGACAAAGTTAAAAGAAAATTAAAGCCAGTTTTTCTCAGAAGGGCATGTGTTATTTTATCTAGTCAATTATTGTGAATTTGTATTCCAGAATTGCTGAGTTCAGCTGGAATTTTAGGTGCTTGGTGGATTTGAAAGGGTTTTCAAATCCAGGCAAAGGGCCATGATGGTAGTACTTCTGGCACTGAGGATGAAATAGCAGCTCCCCCTTTCAGAGGGACACTCTTACTTCAAGGACTTCAGGGATTGTAAGTACTGAAACTTTGCCATTTAAAGTCCTTTCAATTCTGAGGTAAGCTGAATTCTACCAGGAAGTGCAGTCCCCAAGTTTAGCACAAAAAGCTGCTGCCCCATATAGGACGCTGCACCTCCCCACCCCCCCCATCCCCTGCCCCAGATTATTGTTTAACACTTCATTTTTCTTGTGGAGATTATAAGGGGTGCACAACAGAGCTCTACAATATCTCCGCTAAAGAGTTCTAGGAGCTGATATCCTGATATGACAAGAAGAGTTTTATTGGGTAGGCAATTCTTTGTTTCAGTGTATCGGTAGTTGGGTTAATACTTCAGTCTGTTCACTGTCCTGCTTTGATTGGAATTTCAAATGCTGAAGCCAATTTGATCACTGTAATTTTACCTTCTGGTTTTTATACTTCTGTTTCCAGTTGACCACACGATGTTGCCATCATACCTTTTCAGTCTGAATGTCTCCATTTAGATCTGCTGAAAACAAGTTTACCCTATTCTGGCACGCAGAACATTCCCAGTGAGTCCTGAAGACTGGTTCCTGGGGAATTACTTGACTTTGAGATCACATCCTGGAGGATGGAGATATAGCACTATAATTGGTTTCTCAGAGTTGATTTTCTCCTCCTGTTAGTTGACCGCAGATGAGTGATTCACTCACTTAACTTTAGATCGGCTCATGAGATTGAAGAGCCCTTACTTGTGCTCATATTTTAAACATCTCCTACCATTCCTTTATTCACAGGCAGTTGAATGATAATAAGTTTGAACTCAAAGTACGTATTTTCTTTACCACACTGAAGTGTAGCTGAAAGTATCCAAAGTTTGGTGCAGCTGTTAAGAGAGTGATTTACTGTTTTTCAAAACACACCGCTGCTTTTGTTGATATGCCCCACTGGAGCTCAAAAAATGTGCATTACTTGTATTATCATGATAATACAAGCCTGTACACTTCCTGATGAAATTCAAAGAGATAATTTTTTTCTCTTCTGCTTGAAATTAGGGCAGAGGAAACAGTTCAAGAGGAGACCCTGACGTCTTTGTACGGGAGCTGTGGTCATGACGCCAGAGGAGGGATCATGAGATTCTTTAGGCTTTATTACTGACTCTGCTGGAGTTGTTTCCTCCAAGGCTCAGATTCTGTTTCCCATTACACCAATGGCTTAACCATTTTTTTTAAATCAATGAACTAACACTTATTAACCCGCAAGTAGGGTTTGTCCTCAAGCCTGTTTCTGCAGCACCAGTGACAAGTGACCAGTGATGGAAGGTTTGTTTGAGCTCTCTCTGTGTCCTCCTTGGGAAAATGGGCTGTATGTAATGGGATACACAGGCTCAAAAGCACTTTGCTGTGGTGTTGCTACGTCACAACTGGTGTGTAAAACCTGGGTAGGTTTTAACATGAGAGTTAGCAAACATTGGCATCTGCATGGAGGTGTCTACATGTGCAACAGCTGTCCATAGTCAGTGGTGGTCAGGTAGTACAGCCAGAGGGGTCCAGAGACGTGGGCAAGCACCAGAGGCTCAGTTCGATTGCTTTAAATTAGGTGTCTGATGCTGCTTGAATTGCCCTGGATTAAGTGGGACATCCACAGAGAGTTGAAGATTTGGCAAAGGACTTGTGGTGTTCTGGAGTGGCAGGCGCAGGCCTCACCAGATGCCTCCAGCTAACAGTTTACACAGTCAGTCCCTGCTGTCTGCCTGAGGGTAGGCTGAATTGCTCTCAAGAGTCGGCTTGCTGTGTTGGCAAAATCTCCCAGCAATTGTGACCTGGACACATCACTTGCATGTAGACACCTGGATGGAGGCATCTTCACCTCCACTGAATCCACTCCTCTTATGGCTGAAGATACAGGTCTGGCTCCTGGAGACATTTAGAGTTAAATTTCTAGGTAAGCAGTTCCAGAGGGCAATATATTCAGCCTGTTTTTAATACCTATTATGGGGTGAAATGAATTGCCCTCTGAAAATGCCTTTTATCGGATTGAGTACACGCTAGGCGTATTAGCTATTTCACTTTCAGGTTAAGAAAGTGAAAAGCATTTCACCTTTACTTCAGATGTAATCCTTCTAACTTCACTGACCCAGAAACAGCTTTCTTCAGTTATCCGCAGAAGAGGCCGTATGGGAGACCCAGTAATGATATTCTGAACCTCTGGAGCGTCTTGAATATTTCTGAACTTTGCAAAATGAAATTGAGGTAAAGGTACTTGGAATTGATCTAAGCATAAGCAAAATACTGTTTTCCCTTTTCCAGCTAAAACTTTACATCTTTGCAGCCTAACGAATCTGTGGAAATGAGAATACTTTCTAGCTGTATTTCCCTGGACAATTTCAGTCTTCACCACCTGGTTGGTGATTTCTTATCTCCTCCCTCTGTTTTCCTTCTTTTTGAAAGGTGGAAAGACTACAATTTCACTAAGATTGGTCTGGGAGACATACAAACTGTGATGGCTGTTGTGGGATCGATGGGGCAAGTTTAGTGTGAGAGTAATAGCATTTTCAAATTAAGGCTGGCTGACCCAGATGCTCTTTATAGACATACCTCATTTAGAAGCTTAAGTGAATTATATGGTCAAAGTTTCAAAAGGAAGTGGGAAAGGAAAAACTGGGACAACTGAAAAAGTGCAGCAAAAAAAGAATGTCTGAAAAGTGCCATAGGGACTGTATAAATCCACAGTACACTGATTGCCCTGGGGACATGGGGAAGTGGAATTCATTGCAGAAAAGTAAAAGGTAAATCTTAGGTGGGTGTAGACTTGAGTTAACTCCAGTGGGATTAAGATGGTGAGAATGACTGGAACTTTAAACAGTCTACTATTTATTTATTCTTTATTTAAATATACATAGAAAATCACATATTTATTTATTAAAGTCCATAGAGCTATTGGGTTGAAAAAGTAAAGCAGATCTAGGCAGCTAAAAGTTTCCTAATGGCCACTATTTTGCTCTTAGATACATGCAGAAGAGCATATGTATTTGTATGGACTTCTAAGGAGACCAATCAATGACATGACACTGACAATTTGCTGTTGGTATTCCTGTGGTGCCCTGTTTATAAAGATCCTAAATGATCTTACAAGGTGTAATGAAAAGAGGGTCACAGCAAATATGATGCCAGGAACAGTGCCAGGCTGCTGAAGTCCAGCATTGGCTGAGGATTTGTGCAGCAGCTCTCTGGCGAAAGCAAGAACAGATTTGAGATTCCTGGGTCTGCAACACGAAGACAAGGTTCTCTGGCAGTCACCTAAGCAGTCCAGGCTTCCCTCAACACATGCTGGCTCTTGCAGTCAAGAGTGCTGTCTAGAAGTATTATCAAGGTTTGCTCTGCACAAATAAACCATAATGCCATCGCTATGTGATGATTTGGAGATCAGCTAGATTGATAGGGTATGATTGCAGCATGAGCCCGTAAGCAAACTCCTCTACTCAGCTCATGTCCCAGGTGGAGAGCACTCTCCTGTCAGATGCCATCCGCTCTTGGGAGGTACCGTGGCACCCAGTGGTCAGCCACATGGTCATGGGCCCAGCTGTGTTCCCTGGCTCTATTGTCATGAGCTGGAGCTTGAAACTGAGCAGAGGTTATTGTGCTGGATGAATGTCTCCCAATGTTCCCTGGGGACACACACACACACACACACACTTAAGAGGATGTCACACCACCCTAGAGAAGCTGCTGAAGGTAAGTGCACAGAGGGAGGGCAACAGGAATACTTTTGGTGGAAGATAACACAACCAGGTTACGCAGCATAGCTGAAAATGTGATGCTTTTAATTAATCCATACCAGTTGTTACCCTTCTCCCACTCTATGTCTGTGCCTTCCTCATCACAGCCTCCTGTACATCTTTATTTATTTGAACCAGCACGAAAATTCCTTATTTGCAAATTTCCATAGACAGAACTGGATTAAAGTAGACCAGAAATAAAGCATCTCTGCCTTCACATCCACTTTTACCGATTGTTGTAATTCTTTGAGTTGTTTTTTACCACCCCTTCACTCCTCCAGATGCTGTTACAGCTTTCATACATCAGCACAAAGCTTAGGCAACCTCATCGATTGTTCATCCTGCCTCAGGGCAACAGGTGCTGTTAATTGCTGGAAGGAGAGATTTCACTCAGGTTAGGCTGGTGGGAAGAATGGTTGATGTTGACAGTGGAATTGGAGGAAAATCATGATCCTGTGCACGTTGGGGGTGGCTAACTCTGTCGCTAGAAAACATCATCCCTCTTTTGGAATAATACATCTGACAAGTGAACCCACCTTCACTATTAGTTTGGATCACGACAGGAAAATAAACTCTCCTATATAGAAGACACTGCTTGCCCTTCACTTATGTAAGTCAAAGCTGTGGCTTCTGGGCTCTCACTGAACGCCTCCTTTTCTCTGTACTTTTCCAGCTCATTTGATACAGTTTTGTGTTTTGCTTTTTTTTTCAGAAGAGGATTTTTTTTTTAAAAAAAAGATGTATTAATTACACAAATTCTTGGTGGAGAGGAAAGCTTATGTCAAAAGGTTTAAGCTTTGGGTTCAATTTGGATGAATGCCTGAAATTTAGCTCTGAACCAGTGGCACTCTTTGAATTTATAAATACTAATATCCACCTGAGATTCTGGTCCAAAGCAAGAGCAAGACTTTTATTCTGTTCAGGTTCCTCATCTCTGCTTATCACCATAGCAAATTAGCACTTTTCAGGCAAGTAACAAGTGGCATGACTAACAACCATGTAGTGCTCATTCTTTCTTCCCAGCAGTTTTGGGGAGAACAGCCAAGGTCTGACCATTCAGGCCAAGGCCAAGGACTTAAAAAAAGCATTTGATATTTTTGAGGACATGTGCAAAATTTAATACAAATGATCTTTGTTTGGGAATGCTTTTGGCTGGCTTGGGGTAATCAAATACAGGGCGCGGGTTCAGGATCCTTTCCATTCCCCAAAGCTGTGGAGTGAGCAAGTGCCCATAACAAAGCATTTAGCTGCAGAGGCTAGTGTCCAGGAATAGAGTGATCGAATCAGATAAATTGAGAGTCTGAGGACAGCTGAAGGCATGACAACAGGACAGGAATAACACTTAAGTCATGATAAAATTGAAGGATTTTAAATGTTCATGCATTTAAAGATTAGGGGATTTGTTTTCTTGCCATCTGAATAAAAAGGCATTATTGGATTTAGAACTGACATTGAACAAATAAGTGAAACCTGAACTTGGGCTTCAGTATGTGATAAAATTAGGAAGCTTGGCAGGGATTTTTTCTGACTAATAGGTAGGACCCTAGGGAGAAGTGTCTGTGATACCGTGTTGTCCTGGTTTTAGCTGGGATAGAGTTTATTTTTTTTCCTAGTAGCTGGTTGTCCTGGTTTGAGCTGAACAGAACCAATTCGATTTAGTGATTTTGCTTTTCAGCTAAGTCTCTTTTAAGAAACTGCTCTTTCTGAAGTTAACAGCATGTTTTTGCAGACAGTGTCTGCTACTAGAAGTGGTAACGTTAGCCTGATGTTTATAGTTACTGCCAGGGATTGGTATGCAGAAAGACTTTTGCTTATACTTGCTCCTATAGTGACCATGGTCACTGCTGGCTCTGTGTGCCACGCTGGGGGTGCTGGGAAGCAAAGAGGTCATAAGAAAGTAAGAGGCTGCACCTCTGGTGAGGAACAGTCAGGACAGGTGACCAACAAGAGTATTCCATTCCATGTACGTCATATTCAGTATAAAGCTGAAGGACCACAGGGGTTAATTCTCTTCTTTAATGGCCAGCATCCAAGGAGGACTCCGTCTTTTCTTCTGTGTTTGATCACAATCCAAATGCACCTCCCATGTTCGGTTACCCTCTGCTGCTGAGCCTGGGACTTCCCTGGTGCTACCTGCTCTGCAGCATCAGTGGGGATTGATATCAGGGGGAAGTCAGGTTTGATATCAGTTTTGTATGTATTTGTATTTATTTCGTTATTTTAATGCTTTATCAGTGCTATTATTTTTTTTTATTAAAGCTATTTAGTTTTCTTTTCCAACCTATAAGTCTCTGCCTCATTCCCTTCCCATTTGAGGGGGCAGAGGAGTTAGAGAGTGTCTGTCAGTGTTTAGTGGCCAGCCCAGCCCTAATCCTTGCCACTGGTACAGTGCTGTGTTTTTTTTTTAAATTTGGGATGAGAATAATGTTGATAACACACTGATGATTTTAGTCATTGCTAAGTAGTACTTATACTTAGTCAAGAACTTTTCAGCTTCTCATGCCCTGCTAGCAAAAAAGCTGAAAAGACACAAGAAGTTGGAAGGGGACACAGCCAGGACAGCTGACCCAGCCTGGCCAAAGGAGCATTCTGTACCATATGACATCAAACCCAGTATATAAACTGTGGGGGAAGCTGTTTGGTGGCTGCTGCTTGGGAAATGACTGCCTGTTGGTCAGTGAGTAGTGAGCAATTGCATTGTGCATCACTTGTTTTATATATTCTAATTATTATTTTATCCTTATTGTTCTTATTATTCTTATTTTTTTTCTGTTCTGTGGGAGAGTGAGCAAGCTGCTGTGTGGTGCTTAGTTGCCAGCTGGGGTTAAGCCACGGCACGTGTACTGTGTAAGCAAGGATGTCCTTTCAGTCTGCTCTTTGCCTCATGAATGTTTTTATATGTATTTGCCAACTCTTGTTCCAACACAGATGAAGTCGTGCTGTAATCTCTTGGCAACATGCTGTCTGGATGGATTTGGAAATTTTCAGCTTTTGGTGAGGCTGGAAATGTCACCAAGGCAGGGCATTTTATGCTAGTTAGAAATTTCTCTTTCCAGTGTCAAGAAAGACAAGATAGACCAAATACTACCTTTCTAACTCCCATATACACTTGGTCTGAGCACAGGGATGAGGGTATCCAGCAATACATTAGATGAAGGAACTCTTCTTTTTCACCTGCAAAAGGTGATCAGAATTAGGAGCTTCTTTTCTTAATGACCCATGATTAAATACTGTTAGTATTTAATACTTGTATTGAATCTCAGATAACTGCTAAATTGCTGAACTGCTGTCTCAACTTACCATATAGAATTAATAATATTGATCACCCTATACTGACCTTGAGAGTTAATAACTGATTTTTCCTTTAGTTTCCCTTGATGAATGGTGCTTTCTGTATGCCAGCTTATAATTTTGTCAAGCTGTCAGATGACAGGCTCTGATCCTGCAGACACTGAAATGCAAGCAGCACTTGCTGCAATAGCTGTTTCTTCAGGATCAATAGGACTATTTATGTCTAGGCTGAGAAAAAAAGTACTTTATTGACAAGATTTGGCCTGGGGGGAAGTTTACACAAATGTTTGCATATGAGTCAAATTACTTGAAAGCTGGATAGGATATGTGTATAAATTTGGAGGGCTCAAAAAACCTGGGCCTTATGGTTTTTATTAAATAATTAAGTGGTTCTTTTCTCCATCTAATAATAAAGTGTTTCTTTTTTTTTTTTTCCCCCCAAAAGTCTTTCCTGAAGTAAACACTCTGGTTAGGACACAAAATAGAGAGATAATTGAAACAATTTAGTAGTCTCGTCTCATTTGGGAGGGACCTTTAGAGGTCTTTTTGCTCTAGGTAGTCTGAACAGCTTTTTTCCCAATTGGCCTTGAACAAACTGAAGAATTCATTTATGGTTACCTTTTATTTACAGGCTACCCCACATACTTACCTAATCCTTGTCTTGTTAGTATTATCTCATAACGAGTTACCAGTACTGTTCTTGTTTTGTATGACATTTTTCTGTTAAACTTCTATTGCACTGTGTGCCTGTACATTTGTGCATATCCCTCTACCAAAAAAAACATTCTCTTGAGATCCCTGCCAGAAGGATCAGAACTACTGCAAGGCTGGAAATGGAGACTTTAGCAAACAGGGTAGTATCAAAATCGCTGAAACATTTTTATTATCTGCTGCAGAGAAAAACAAACAGATCTGGAAAGTCTGAAGTGGCACAACCAACCCAGTGCTCAGCATAACCGAGAAAAGCTTTGCAGAGCTGTATTATCCAAGAGACACATAGTGAGGGAGTTTGGGGGAAGAAATACGCCTCTTCACCTCAGTTTTCTCACATCAGCGCTAACGCCCATTGGTGGAGCAGTATGTGGGAATGATGTGCTGATAATCTCACTGCTCCTTCGGCAGAGCAAATGGAGCATGTTGTCCCATAACAGCAACAGCACTTTAGCACTAATTTGTCTCCCCCATAGGTACATATAACTGCCCACCTTCCTTTGGACAACTGGCATCAACTGAAGACACCTTCTCTTTGTAAAAAGCATCTTAACAAACTCTCCAAACACTGCCTCTTCCATGCCTTAGTACTAATTTATCTCCTCCCCATTGTATCCTCAGCTAAAGCAGATTATTGCAAAATCCATTTAAAAAGCACAGCAGTTTTATACTGAAAGATATCTAGAGGGCAGCAAATCCAGAGGGAAATCTCATCCTTCAGTGCAGAGGAAACCTCCCCTTTTGTTTAATTTCTGAAAAATCAAGCGCAGAGTTACATAAAGCCTTTTTTTTTTTCCTCTACACAAAGCAGCAATAATAAGAAGATATCTCTATAAAGTTGAGATATAATCATACCTGGGAGCAATTTTTTAATTTGATTAAAGCTTACTGTAGTGGGCAAAGACTCTGAAGTTCAGGTGTGAGTTATGAAGAAACTGCTCGGCTATCCATAATCCTATCTGAAAGCAAATGTATTTTTATAGTACTGCTGTGCTACATGGAATGCTCCCGAGTTATCTGTGCATAACCGCAGTTGATGTGGGGGATGTATTAAATTCAATAATAAGAATGTGCTACTGATTGTAATTCTGTTATTCTTCGTGTTTGGTTCAGACTGCAGATGCCGAACAGTAGCTGGGACTCAACTAACTGTTAGCAAAGGAAACTGAGGCTTCGGTGACATCTTGTTTTATTGTATACTGCATTTTTCAGCACATTTTGAAACACTTTGAGAACAACTCTTTCTACAACTACACCTACTGCAGTTAATGCATAGAGTAACAGTGATGTTGGAAACCTGTCTCATCTCCCTTACACGTTATATTTGGTGCTTGATGTTTGGAGGTTGTCCATCAGGAAGTTATCATAATGCTTAAAAAAGCAATAAATAGTAGCTCAGAAAACATCCATGCAAAAGATTTGAGTTTTTACTCTTTTTTTTTTAAGATTTCTGCTTTAATTATATATTGAAAATTGGCATTTACGTGTTGAGAGGTGCAAGTAGAGGCAAACTACTGCAGCTTTGTGTTGACGCTGGCAGTAACTAGAGGGAATCACAGAATCACAGAACGCTAGGCGTTGGAAGGGACCTCAAAAGGTCATCTAGTCTAACCCTCCTGCCAAAGCAGGATCCCCTAGAGTAGGTCACACAGGAACATGTCTAGGCAGGCTTTGAATGCCTCCAGAGTAGGAGACTCCACAACCTCCCTGGGCAGCCTGTGCCAGTGAAAAAGTGAAAAAGCTTTTTCTAACGTTTTTTTTTGTGGAACTTTGTATGTTCCAGCTTGCACCTGTTGCCCCTTGTCCTATCATTGGACATCACTGAGAAGAGCCTGGCTCCATCCTCCTCACTCACTCTTTACATATTTATAAACATTAATGAGGTCACCCCTGAGTCTCCTCCAGACTAAAGAGACCCAACTCCTTCAACCTTTCCTCATAAGGTAGATGTTCCACTCCTTTCATCACCTCTGTGGCTCTGCGCTGGACTC